>NC_057799.1:197494723-197497843 GCF_018294505.1 Triticum aestivum
AGACTACTTGACCAAATAAAAATTTAGCCTTTTCCCAATTTTAGTTGTGGGCAGATTTTAGCAACTTACCACAAGTCAAGCAATCAACCTACACATGCAATTCTAAGAGTGTAGAAGCGGAAAGTAAAACATTGCATATGAAGGTAAAGGGAAGGGTTTGGAGAGTGCAAACGCAATGATGACACGGAGATTTTTGGCGTGGTTCCGATAGGTGGTGCTATCGTACATCCATGTTGATGGAGACTTCAACCCATGAAGGGTAACGGTTGCGCGAGTCCACGAAGGGCTCCACCCACGAAGGGTTCACGAAGAAACAGCCTTGTCTATCCCACCATGGCCATCGCCCACGAAGGACTAGCCTCACTCGGATAGATCTTCACGACGTAGGCGATCTCCTTGCCCTTACAAACTTCTTGGTTCAACTCCATAATCTTGTCGGAGGCTCCCAAGCGACACCTAACCAATCTAGGAGACACCACTCTCCAAAGGTAATAGATGTTGTGTTGATGATGAACTCCTTGCTCTTGTGCTTCAAATGATAGTCTCCCCAACACTCAACTCTCTCTCCCAGATTCGGATATGGTGGAAAGATGATTTGAGTGGAAAGCAACTTGGGAAAGGCTAGAAATCAAGATTCTTGTGGTAGGATTGGTATATCTTGATCTCAACACATGAGTAGGTGGTTCTCTCTCAGAAAATGTATGCTGGAAGTGTAGGCACGTTCTGATGGCTCTCTCACATATGGAGAAGCGGGTGGAGGGGTATATATAGCCTCCACACAAAATCCAACCGTTACACACATTTGACCCAACTCGGTCAGACCGAATAGATGAACTCGGTGAGACCGATTTATTTCAAAATGTGAACGTTAGGAATCTCGGTGGGACCGACTGGAACAACTCGGTGGGACCAATGTGCTAGGGCTTAGGGCAAACATAAACTCGGTGGCACCGATTGCATCAACTCGGTGAGACCGAAGTGAAGCAATAAGGCAACTGAGAAAATGTCAAGCCAACTCGGTGTGATCGATTGCTATTTCGGTGAGACCGAAATAGTTGCAACAGGCAACAGAGACTTGGCAAGGCCAACTCGGTGAGACCGAGATCTGTATCGGTGTGACCGAACTGTTTAGAGTTTCTGGCAGTGGCTATGTCATATGAACTCGGTGGCGCCGGGTGGGAAATGTTGGTGGGGCCGAGTTGGAGTTTAGGGTGTTGACATATTTGGAATGAGAAAGTGGTTGAGGGATTTGGAGCAATATCACTAAGCATTTGAGCAAGCAAGCCATTAAGCAACGCCTCATCCCCTTTTAATAGTATTGGCTTCCTATAGACTCAATGTGATCTTGGATCACTAAAAATGAAATGAAGAGTCTTGAGCTTTTGCCAATGTGTCCTTAGCCTTTTGAGGGGTCCACATCTCTAGTCCATGCCATGCCATTCATTGAACTTTCTGAAATATTAAACTTGAATGGATATTAGTTCAGTGAGCTATATGTTGTTATGAATTACCAAAACCACCCGGGGATTAGTTGCACTTTCAATCTCTCCCTTTTTGGTAATTGATGACAACATATAGATCAAAGCTTCGACAAATGATAAAATGAATAAAATACATCGTCGCTTTGAGAAGTATGTGATAAGCAAGGCCCCCCCTAAATTTGTGCATTATTTAAAATTTGAGTTTGAATGCAAATGCACAATCGATTAGGATCATGGGTCACTCTTTCATGTCACATACATCTTGGTGGAGCGCACAAAATGAAAAGAGTTAAATAACATGCACTCATCACCAAAGGTACAAGTGATTGATCATACACAAGCATTCATAGATATAATCATGCAAGCACACATTAAGCGTAGTATGGTCAAACACATGATCACACAAAGTATCTCACGAGCATAACACATAAGTAGCATGAGTAGCAACAACCAAACCAAAGTAAAGTAGCAAGGCAAATAAAACCAACAAAAGCAAAAGAGACACACACACTCTCTCTCTCTTGAAGCCTATGATCTATACACTTTCTCCTCCTTTGGCAACAAGTTACCAAAAAGTTTGAAAACGTATAGTGCTATACGACACTCTAGGCACGGTCTCCGGGAGCTCCCGAAGGGGTCCTCTGGCTTGTATCTCCGGTGCGCGTAGACGGCGTGGAGAGGAGTCCATCTGCGAATGCTTCAGCTGATGTCTGGGGAGCTGGTGGAGTAGATACTGGAGGAGCAACTGTGGTTGTGGTAGCAGGAGCAGAATGAGCAGGCCTCAAATCTGCAACTGGCTCAGTAGCAGACCTCTGTGCCCTAGGCACTGACTAGAACCTGTTTGTAGTTGGTCTGTCATCATTGTCCTTAGCATCATCCCTCGACTTCTCAACTATGGTCTGAATCTCTGTGACCTTCACATCAAGGTTGTACATTTTGCTCTCAATAATGTTGGGAAACATAGCATGCAATTTCAAAAAATTTCCTACGCTCACGCAAGATCTATCTAGGAGATGCATAGCAACGAGAAGGGGAGAGTGTGTCCACATACCCTCGTAGACTGAAAGCGGAAGCGTTTGACAACGCAGTTGATGTAGTCGAACTTCTCTCGTTCTGACCGATCAAGTACCGAAAGTACGAAACCTCCGAGTTCTGCACACGTTCAGCTCGATGACGTCCCTCGAACTCTTGATCTAGCAAAGTGTCGAGGGAGAGTTTCGTCAGCATGATGGCATGGTGACGGTGATGGTGAAGTGATCCGGGCAGGGCTTCGCCTAAGCACTACGTGAATATGATCGGAGGCGTAAACTGTGGAGGGGGGCGCCGCACACGGCTAACAATTGTTGGTGTCTGTTCTAGCGGTGCCCCCCCATATATATAGGTTGGAGGGGAGGAGAGGCAGCCAAGGGGGTGCCCCAAGTAGGAGGAATCCTACTTGGGCGCCTCCCCAATCCGGCCTCCCCCCTTCCATAAGTTCCGGAGGGGGAAGGAAGGAGGGGGGAGAGGGAAGGGAGGGGGAGGCCGAATCCCTCCCCTTCCTCCTCTCTTCCCCTCTTTCCTTCTGCTCCTATTTCGGCCTATATGGGGGCGCACCAGCCCCTTAGGGGCTGGTCTGTCCCCCTCTTGGCCCATTAGGCCC